>NW_022631208.1:623489-626529 GCF_010015895.1 Lontra canadensis | reverse complement strand
AAACTAGGAGCTGGTTCTTTGAAAGAATTAATAAGATTGATAAGCCCCTGGCCAGACTTATCAAAAAGAGAAGAGAAAGGACCCAAATAAATAAAATCATGAATGAAAGAGGAGAGATCACAACTAACACCAAAGAAATACAGACAATTATAAGAACATATTATGAGCAACTCTATGCCAACAAATTTGACAATCTGGAAGAAATGGATGCATTCCTAGAGACATATAAACTACCACAACTGAACCTGGAAGAAATAGAAAGCCTGAACAGACCCATAACCAGTAAGGAGATTGAAACAGTCATCAAAAATCTCCAAACAAACAAAAGCCCAAGGCCAGACGGCTTCCCGGGGGAATTCTACCAAACATTTAAAGAAGAACTAATTCCTATTCTCCTGAGACTGTTCCAAAAAATAGAAATGGAAGGAAAACTTCCAAACTCATTTTATGAGGCCAGCCTCACCTTGATCCCCAAACCAGACAAGGATCCCATCAAAAAAGAGAACTACAGACCAATATCCTTGATGAACACAGATGCAAAAATTCTCACCAAAATACTAGCCAATAGGATTCAACAGTACATTAAAAGGATTATTCACCACGACCAAGTGGGATTTATTCCAGGGCTGCAAGGTTGGTTCAACATCCGCAAATTAATCAATGTGATACAACACATTAATAAAAGAAAAAACAGGAACCATATGATACTCTCCATAGATGCTGAAAAAGCATTTGACAAAGTACAGCATCCCTTCCTGATCAAAACTCTTCAAAGTGTAGGGATAGAGGGCACATACCTCAATATTATCAAAGCCATCTATGAAAAACCCATCGCAAATATCATTCTCAATGGAGAAAAACTGAAAGCTTTTCCGCTAAGGTCAGGAACACGGCAGGGATGTCCGTTATCACCACTGCTATTCAACATAGTACTAGAAGTCCTAGCCTCAGCAATCAGACAACAAAAAGAAATTAAAGGCACCCAAATCGGCAAAGAAGAAGTCAAACTATCACTCTTCGCAGATGATATGATACTATATGTGGAAAACCCAAAAGACTCCACTCCAAAACTGCTAGAACTTGTACAGGAATTCAGTAATGTATCAGGATATAAAATCAATGCACAGAAATCAGTCGCATTTCTCTACACCAACAATAAGACAGAAGAAAGAGAATTTAAGGAGTCCATCCCATTTACAATTGCACCCAAAACTATAAGATACCTAGGAATAAACCTAACCAAAGAGACTAAGAATCTATACACAGAAAACTATAAAGTACTCATGAAAGAAATTGAGGAAGACACAAAGAAATGGAAAAATGTTCCATGCTCCTGGATTGGAAGAATAAATATTGTGAAAATGTCTATGCTACCTAAAGCAATCTACACATTTAATGCAATTCCTATCAAAGTACCATCCATTTTTTTCAAAGAAATGGAACAAATAATCCTAAAATTTATATGGAACCAGAAAAGACCGCGAATAGCCAAAGGAATATTGAAAAAGAAAGCCAAAGTTGGTGGCATCACAATTCCGGACTTCAAGCTCTATTACAAAGCTGTCATCATCAAGACAGCATGGTACTGGCACAAAAACAGACACATAGATCAATGGAACAGAATAGAGAGCCCAGAAATAGACCCTCAACTCTATGGTCAACTAATCTTCGACAAAGCAGGAAAGAATGTCCAATGGAAAAAAGACAGCCTCTTCAATAAATGGTGTTGGGAAAATTGGACAGCCACATGCAGAAAAATGAAATTGGATCATTTCCTTACACCACACACGAAAATAGACTCAAAATGGATGAAGGACCTCAATGTGAGAAAGGAATCCATCAACATCCTTGAGGAGAACACAGGCAGCAACCTCTTCGACCTCAGCCGCAGCAACATCTTCCTAGGAACATCGCCAAAGGCAAGGGAAGCAAGGGCAAAAATGAACTATTGGGATTTTATCAAGATCAAAAGCTTTTGCACAGCAAAGGAAACAGTTAACAAAACCAAAAGACAACTGACAGAATGGGAGAAGATATTTGCAAACGACATATCAGATAAAGGGCTAGTGTCCAGAATCTATAAAGAACTTAGCAAACTCAACACCCAAAGAACAAATAATCCAATCAAGAAATGGGCAGAGGACATGAACAGACATTTCTGCAAAGAAGACATCCAGATGGCCAACAGACACATGAAAAAGTGCTCCATATCACTCGGCATCAGGGAAATACAAATCAAAACCACAATGAGATACCACCTCACACCAGTCAGAATGGCTAAAATTAACAAGTCAGGAAATGACAGATGCTGGCGAGGATGCGGAGAAAGGGGAACCCTCCTACACTGTTGGTGGGAATGCAAGCTGGTGCAACCACTCTGGAAAACAGCATGGAGGTTCCTCAAAATGTTGAAAATAGAACTACCCTATGACCCAGCAATTGCACTGCTGGGTATTTACCCTAAAGATACAAACGTAGTGATCCGAAGGGGCACGTGCACCCGAATGTTTATAGCAGCAATGTCTACAATAGCCAAACTATGGAAAGAACCTAGATGTCCATCAACAGACGAATGGATAAAGAAGATGTGGTATATATATACAATGGAATACTATGCAGCCATCAAAAGAAATGAAATCTTGCCATTTGCAACAACATGGATGGAACTAGAGGGTATTATGCTTAGCGAAATAAGTCAATCGGAGAAAGACAACTATCATATGATCTCCCTGATATGAGGGAGAGGAGATGCAACATGGGGGGTTAATGTGGTAGGAGAAGAGTAAATGAAACAAGTTGGGATTGGGAGGGAGACAAACCATAAGTGACTCTTAATCTCACAAAACAAACTGAGGGTTGCTGGGCAGAGGGGGGTTGGGGGGGGTTATGGACATTGGGTAGGGTATGTGCTATGGTGAGTGCTGTGAAGTTTGTAAACGTGGAGATTCACAGACCTGTACCCCTGGGGGAAAAAAATATATATATATATATATATGTTTATAAAAAATAAAATTATAAAAAAAAAAAAAAAAAAGAAAAA